>NC_092746.1:116758148-116760648 GCF_047496795.1 Chiloscyllium punctatum | reverse complement strand
GTGTGAGAGAGAGTGTGTGAGTGAGAGAGAGAGATTGTGTGTGTGAGAGAGCGTGTGTGTGAGTGAGAGTTTGAGTATGTGAGAGTGAGTTTTTCTGTGTGTGAGAGAGAGTGTGTGTGTGAGACAGAAAATGTGTGAGTGTGAGAGAGTTTGTGTGTGTGAGAGAGAGAGTGTATGTGTTTGAGAGAGTGTGTGCGTGTGAGAGAGAGAGTGTGTGCGTGTGATTGCGAGTGCGTGTGTGAGAGAGAGTGTGTGTGTGTGTGAGAGATAGAGTGTGTGTGTGTGTGAGAGAGAGAGAGAGAGTGTGTGTCTGAGAGAGAGTGTGTGAGAGAAAGAGTGTGTTTGTGTGAGAGAGAGAGTATGTGTGTGCAAGAGAGAGTGTGTGAGACAGAAAGTGTGTGTGTGTGAGAGAGAGAGAGTGTGTCTGTGAGAGAGAGTTTGTGTGTGTGTGAGAGAGAGAGTATGTGTGTGCGAGAGAGTGTGTGTGTGAGAGGGAATGTGTGTGTGTGAGAGAGAGTGTGTGTGTCTGAGAGAGTGTCTTTGTGTGAGAGAGAGGTTGTGCGTGTGAGTATGTGTGTGTGAGGGAGAGAATGTGTGTGAGAAAGAGAGATTGTGTGTGTGTGATAGTGTGTGTGAGAGAGAGAGTGTGTGAGTGAGAGAGAGTTTGTGTGAGAGAGAGAGATTGTGTGTGTGAGAGAGCGTGTGTGTGAGAGAGAGTTTGTGTGTGTGAGAGTGAGTTTTTCTGTGTGTGAGATAGAGCATGTGTGTGTGAGAGAGTGTGTGTGTGTGAGACAGAAAGTGTGTGAGTGTGAGAGAGAGGATGTGCATGTGTGAGAGAGAGAGTGTGTGCGTGTGAGAGCGAGTGCGTGTGAGAGAGGGTGTGTGTGTGAGAGAGATAGAGAGTGTGTGTGTGTGTGAGAGAGAATGTGTGTTTGTGAGCGAGAGTGTGTGTGTGAGACAGAAAGTGTGTGTGTGTGAGAGAGAGTGTGTGTGTGAGAGAGATTGTGTGTGAGAGAGCGTGTGTGTGAGAGAGAGTTTGTGTGTGTGAGAGTGAGTTTTTCTGTGTGTGAGACAGAAAGTGTGTGAGTGTGAGAGAGTGTGTGTGTGTGAGAGAGAGGATGTGCATGTGTGAGAGAGAGAGTGTGTGCGTGTGAGAGCGAGTGCGTGTGAGAGAGGGTGTGTGTGTGAGAGAGATAGAGAGTGTGTGTGTGAGATAGAATGTGTGTTTGTGAGTGAGAGTGTGTGTGTGAGACAGAAAGGGTGTGTGTGTGTGAGAGAGAGTGTGTGTGTGAGAGAGAGTGTGTGTGTGAGAGAGAGTGTCTTTGTGTGAGAGAGAGAGTGTGTGTCTGAGAGAGAGAGTGGGTGTGTGCGAGAGAGAGAATGTGTGTTTGTGAGAGAGAGTGTGTGTGTCTGAGAGAGTGTCTTTGTGTGAGAGAGGGTGTGTGTGTGAGTTTGTGTGTGAGGGAGATAATGTGTGTGAGAGAGAGAGATTGTGTGTGTGTGAGAGTGTGTGTGAGAGAGAGAGAGAGTGTGTAAGTGAGAGAGAGATTGTGTGTATATGTGAGAGAGTGTGTGTGTGTGAGAGAGAATGTGTGTTTGTGAGCGAGAGTGTGTGTGTGAGACAGAAAGTGTGTGTGTGTGTGTGAGAGAGAGTGTGTGTGTCTGAGAGAGTGTCTTTGTGTGAGAGAGAGTGTGTGTGTGTGAGTGTGTGTGTGAGGGAGAGAATGTGTGTGAGAGAGAGAGATTGTGTGTGTGTGAGAGTGTGTGTGAGAGAGAGAGAGAGAGTGTGTAAGTGAGAGAGAGATTGTGTGTATATGTGAGAGAGTGTGTGTGTGAGAGAGATTTTGTGTATGTGAGAGTGAGTTTGTGTGTGAGAGAGAGCATGTGTGTGTGAGAGAGAGTGTGTGTGTGAAACAGAAAGCGTGTGTGTGTGAGAGAGTGTGTGTGTGAGAGAGAGAGAGTATGTGTCTGAGAGAGTGTCTTTGTGTGAGAAAGAGCGTGTGTGTGTGTGTGTGTGAGAGAGAGAGAGAGTTTGTTTGTGAGAGAGAGAGTGTTTGTATAAGAGAGAGAATGTGTGTTTGTGAGAGAGAGTGTGTGTGTGAGACAGAATGTGTATGTGTGTGAGAGTGTGTGTGAGAGAGAGTGTGTGAGAGAAAGAGTGTGCTTGTGTGAGAGAGACAGTATGTGTGTGCGAGAGAGAGAATGTGTGTTTGTGAGAGAGAGTGTGTGTGTGAGACAGAAAGTGTGTGTGTGTGAGAGAGAGTGTGTGTGTCTGAGAGAGTGTCTTTGTGTGAGAGAGAGTGTGTGTGTGTGTGTGTGTGTGTGTGTGTGTGTGTGAGGGAGAGAGTGTGTGTGTGTGAGAGTGTGTGAGAGAGAGAGTGTGTGAGAGCGAGTTTGTGTGTGAGAGAGAGAGAAAATGCGTGTGTGAGAGAGTGTGTGAGTATGTGAGAGAAATAGTGTGTGTGTGAGAGAGAGAGAGAGTGTATGTGTCTGAGAGAGA
>NC_092746.1:116743148-116748148 GCF_047496795.1 Chiloscyllium punctatum | reverse complement strand
ATGTGTGTGTGAGAGAGAGAGTGTGTGTGTGAGACAGAAAGTGTGTGTATGTGAGAGAGAAAGAAAGTGTATGTGTGAGAGAGAGAGTGTGTGTGTCTGAGAGAGTGTCTTTGTGTGCGAGAGAGACTGTGTGTGTGAGAGTGTGCGTGTGTGAGAGAGAGAGATTATGTGTGTGAGGGAGAATGTGTGTGAGAGAGAGAGTGTATGTGTGTGCGAGAGAGTGAGTGTGTGTGTGAGAAAGAAAGTACGTGTGTGAGAAAGAAAGTGTGTGTGTGAGAGAGAGTGTCTTTGTGTGAGAGAGAGGGTGTGTGTGTGAGTGTGTGTGTGTGAGGGAGAGAATGTGTGTGAGAGAGAGAGATTGTGTGTGTGAGAGAGTGTGTGTGACAGAGAGTGTGTGTGAGAGAGAGAGAGAATGTTTGAGTGTGTGAGAGAGAGAGTGTGTGGGAGAGAGTGTGTGTGTGAGAGTGAGTTTATCTGTGTGTGAGAGATAGTTTGTGTTTGTGTGAGAGAGAGAGTGTGAGTGTGTGACAGAATGTGTGTGAGCGAGAGAGTGTGTGTGTGTGAGAGAGAATGTGTATGTGAGAGAGAGAGAGTGTGTGTATGTGAGAGAGAGAGTGTGAGAGAGATTGAGTATGTGAGAAAGTGTGTGTGAGAGAGAAAGTCTGTGTGAAAGAGAGTTTGTGTGTGTGTGAGAGAGAGAGTGTGAGTGTGTGTGAGAGAGAGAGAGTGAGTGTGTGTGTGTGTGAGAGAGGGAGTGTGTGTGTCTGAGAGAGGGAGTGTGTGTGTCTGAGAGAGTGTCTTTGTGTGAGAGAGAGACTGTGTGTGTGAGAGAGAGACTGTGTGTGTGAGAGTGTGCATGTGTGAGAGAGAGATTGTGTGTGTGTGTGAGAGAATGTATGTGAGAGAGACAGTGTGTGTGAGAGAGAGTGTGTGTGTGAGAGAGAGTGTGTGTGGGATAGAGAGAATGTTTGTGTGTGTGAGAGAGAGAGTGTGTGGGAGAGAGTGTGTGTGAGAGAGTGAGTTTATCTGTGTGTGAGAGAGAGAGGGTGTGTGAGTGAGAGAGAGTTTGTGTGTATGTGTGAGAGAGTGTGTGTGTGAGAGAGAGTTTGTGTATTTGAGAGTGAGTTTGTCTGTGTGTGAGAGAGAGCATGTGTGTGTGAGACAGAAAGTGTGTGTGTGTGAGAGAGAGAGAGTGTGTGTGTGTGAGAGAGAGAGAGAGTGTGTGTGTGAGAGTGTGTGAGTGAGAGAGTGTGTGTGAGTGTGTGCATGAGTGTGTGTGTGAGAGAGAGAGTGTGTGTGTGAGAGAGAAAGGGTGTGTGTCTGAGAGAGTGTCTTTCTGTGAGAAAGAGGGTGGGTGTGTGTGTGTGTGTGTGTGTGTGTGTGTGAGAGAGAGAGTGTTTGTGTGAGAGTGAGAGTTTGTGTGTGTGTGTGAGAGAGTGTGTGTGTGAGACAGAAAGTGTATCTGTGTGAGAGTGTGTGTGAGAGAGAAAGTGTGTGGGAGAGAGACAGTGTGTGTGTGAGGCAGAAAGTGTGTGTGTGTGAGAGAGTGTGTGAGTGTGAGAGAGAGAGAGGGTGTGTGTCTGAGAGAGTGACTTTGTGTGAGAGAGAGTGTGCGTGTGTGAGAGAGAGAGATTGTGTGTGTGAGAGAGATTGTGTGTGAGAGAGAGAGTGTGTGTGTGAGAGAGAGAGTGTGTGTGTGAGAGAGAGAGTGTGTGTGTGAGAGAGAGAGTTTGTGTGTGTGAGAGAGAGAGAGAATGTGTGTGTGTGAGAGAGAGAGTGTGTGTTAGAGAGTGTGTGTGTGTGTGAGAGTGTGTGAGTGAGAGAGTGTGTGTGAGAGAGTGTGTGTGCGTGAGAGAGTGTGTGAGTGAGAAAGTGTGTGAGTGAGTGTGTGTATGAGAGAGTGGAAATGTGTGTGTGAGAGAGAATGTGCATGTGTGAGAGAGAAAGTGTGTGCGTGTGAGAGAGTGTCGTTGTGTGAGAGAGAGGGTGTGTGTGTGTGTGTATGCGTGTGTGAGAGAGAGTTTGTGTGTGAGAGAGAAGTGTTTGCGTAAGAGAGAGAATGAGTGTCTGAGAGAGAGAGTGTGTGAGAGAGAGAGCGTGTGTGAGAGAGAGAGAATGAGTGTGTGTGACCGAGAGTTTGTGTGTGTGAGACAGAGAGTGTGTGTGTGTGAGAGTGTGTGTGAGAGAGAGAGTGTGTGTGAGAGAGAGAGTGTGTGTGAATGTGGGAGAGAGTTTGTGTATGTATGAGAGGGACGGTGTGTGTGTCTGAGAGAGTGCGTGTTTGTGCGAGAGAGAGTGTATGTGTGTGAGCATTTGTGTGTGAGAGAGAGTGTGTGTGTCTTTGAGAGTGAGATTGTGTGTGTCTGAGAGAGTGTGTGTTTGTGTGAGATAGCGAGTGTATGTGTGACTGTGTATGTGTGAGAGAGAGAGTGTGTGTGTGAGAGAGAGAGAGGGAGTGCGTGTGTGTGAGAGAGAGTGTGTGTGTGTGAGAGAGAGTGGGTGTGTGAGTGAGAGAATATATGTGTGTGTGAGAGAGAGTGTGTGTGTGAGAGAGAGTGAGTGTGTGAGTGAGAGAATATATGTGTGTGTGAGAGAGAGTGTGTGTGTGAGAGAGAGAGCAAGTGTGTGTGAGAGAGAGAGCATGTCTGTGTGAGAGTGAGTGTGTGTGTGAGACAAAAAGTGTGTGTGTGAGAGAGAGTGTGTGTGTGAGAGAGAGAGTGTGTGTCTGAGAGAGTGTCTTTATGTGAGAGAGAGGGTGTGTGTGTGTGTGTGAGAGAGAGAGAGAGAGAGAGTTTGTGTGTGAAAGAGAGTGTTTGTGTGTGAGACAGAAAGTGTGTGTGAGAGAGTGTGTGAGAGAGAGAGTGTGTGTGAGAGAGAGAGTGTGTGTGAGAGAGAGAGTGTGTGTGTTTGTGTGTGTGAGAGAGAGAGATTTTGTGTGTGTCAGAGTAAGGATTTTGTGTGTGTGAGAGGGAGTTTGTGTGTGTGTGAGAGAGAGTGTGTGTGTCTGAGAGAATGTGTGTTTGTGTGAGAGATATAGAGAGTGAGTGTGTGTGAGAGAGAGAGTGTGTGTGAATGTGGGAGAGCGTTTGTGTATGTGTGAGAGAGAGGGTGTGTGTGTGTCTGAGAGAGTGCGTGTGTGTGAGAGAGAGAGATTGTGTGTGTGTGAGAGTGCGTGTGAGAGAGAGAGTGTGTGTGCGAGAGAGAGAGTGTGTGTGAGAGAGAGAGTGTGTGAGTGAGAGAGAGTGTGTGAGAGAGATTTTGTGTATGTGAGAGTGAGTTTGTCTGTGTGTGAGAGAGAGTATATGTGTGTGTGAGAGAGAGTGTATGTGTGAGAGAGAGAGTGTGTGTATGTGTGAGAGAGAGTGTGTGTGTGTGAGAGTGTTTGTGAGCGAGAGTGTGTGTGTGTGAGACAGAAAGTGTGTGTGTGTCAGAGAGTGTGTGTGTGTCAGAGAGTGTGTGTGTGTCAGAGAGAGTGTGTGTGAGAGAGAGACAGTGTGTGCGTGTGAGAGAGAGTGTGTGTGTGTGTGAGGCAGAATGCGTGTGTGTGTGTGTGTGTGAGAGAGAGAGAGTGTGTGTGTCTGAGAGAGTGTCTTTGTGTAAGAGAGAGAGTGTGTGTGTGAGAGTGTGCGTGTGTGAGAGAGAGAGAGATTGTGTGTGTGTGAGAGAGTGTGCGTGTGAGAGTGTGTGAGAGAGAGAGTGTGTGAGAGAGAGAGTGTGTGAGAGAGAGAGTGTGTGTGTGTGAGAGAGTGTGTGAGAGAGAGAGTATGTTTGTGAGAGAGTGTGTGAGAGAGAGAGTGTGTTTGTGTGAGAGAGAGAGCATGTGTGTGCAAGAGAGAGAGTGTGTGTGAGACAGAAAGTGTGTGTGTGTGAGAGAGATAGTGTGTGTGTGAGAGAGAGTTTGTGTGTGTGTGAGAGAGAGTATGTGTGTGCGAGAGAGATAGTGTGTGTGTGTGAGAGAGAGTGTGTGTGTCAGAGAGAGAGTGTGTGTGTCAGAGAGAGAGTGTGTGTGTCTGAGAGAGTGTCTTTGTGTGAGAGAGAGGGTGTGTGTGTGAGTGTGTGTGTGAGGGAGAGAATGTTTGTGAGAGAGAGAGATTGTGTGTGTGTGAGAGTGTGTGTGTGAGAGAGAGAGAGTGTGTGTGAGAGAGAGAGAGTGTGTGCGAGAGAGAGTGTGTGTGAGAGAGAGAGAGTGTGAGTGAGAGAGAGTTTGTGTTTGTGTGAGTGAGAGTGAGTGTGTGAGAGAGATTTTGTGCATGTGAGAGTGAGTTTGTGTGTGAGAGAGAGCATGTGTGTGTGCGAGAGAGAGAATGTGTGTGAGAGAGAGAGTATGTGTGTGAGCCAGAAAGTATGTGTGTGTGAGAGAGTGTGTGTGTGTGAGAGAGTGTCTTTACGTGAGAGAGAGGGTGTGTGTGTGTGTGTGTGTGTGTGTGTGTGTGAGAGAGAGAGAGAGAGTTTGTGTGTGAGAGAGAGAGAATGTGTGTGTGTGAGAGAGAGAGTGTGTGTGAGACAGAAAATGTGTGTGTGTGAGAGTGTGTGAGAGAGAGAAAGTATGTGTGTGAGAGAGAGTGTGTGTGTGAGGCAGAAAGTGTGTGTGTGTGAGAGAGAGTGTGTGTGTCTGAGAGAGAGAGTGTGTGTGTCTAAGAGAGTGTCTTTGTGTGAGAGAGAGGGTGTGTATGTGAGTGTGTGTGTGAGGGAGAGAATATGTGTGAGAGAGAGAGATTGTGTGTGTGTGAGAGTGTGTGCGAGAGAGAGAGTGTGTGTGTGAGAGAGAGAGAGTGTGTGAGTGAGAGAGAGTTTGTGTTTGTGTGAGTGAGAGTGAGTGTGTGAGAGAGATTTTGTGCATGTGAGAGTGAGTTTGTCTCTGTGTGAGAGAGAGCATGTGTGTGTGCGAGAGAGAGAGTGTGTGTGTGAGAGTGAGTATGTGTGTGAGCCAGAAAGTATGTGTGTGTGAGAGAGTGTGTGTGTGTGAGAGAGAGTGTGTGTGTGAGAGAGAGTGTGTGTGT